>NC_056747.1:772861939-772866939 GCF_019279795.1 Protopterus annectens | reverse complement strand
ACACACAATCCTTGTACTGCTGTTGGTACCATTACAGCCCTTCATTTAGAGTAATCCCTGGTGACTAGTGTTCTCTCCTCAAAACACACATAAAAACATACACAATCCCTATACTGCTGTTGGTACTATTACAGCCCCTCATTTAGAGTAATCCCTGGTGACTAGTGCCCCCCCCCCAAACACACATAAAAACATACACAATCCCTGTGCTGCTGCTGGTACCATTACAGCCCTTCATTTAGAGTAATCCCTGGTGACTAGTGCCCCCCCAAACACACACAAAAACATACATAATCCCTGTGCTGCTGTTGGTACTATTACAGCCTTTCATTTAGAGTAATCCCTGGTGACTAGTGTCCCCCTCCCAAACACACACAAAAACATACACAACCCCTCTGCTGCTGTTGGTACCATTACAGTCCTTCATTTAGAGTAATCCCTGGTGACTACTGTCCACCCCCCAAACACACACAAAAACATACACAATCCTTGTGCTGCTGTTGGTACTATTACAGGCTTCATTTAGAGTAATCCCTGGTGACTAGTGTCCTCCCCCCACCAAACACACATAACAACATACACAATCCCTGTGCTGCTGTTGGTATCATTACAGCCTTTCATTTAGAGTAATCTCTGGTGTCTAATGTTTTCCCCTACCCAGCGAATCAAGTACTGAGGCTGGTGCTATTAATGCACTTAGGTTGAATGTATCACTGGTGTCTAGTGGCTGCCCCCACCCCTTGATCCCCGTACCATGGTCATGAAAGGTAGTTGAACACAGCCTTTTGGACATGTTCAGTACCAGGATGTGGTGGACCACTGTACTGATCTACACGGTTGAGCGATTTCTTGACTCGCTTGAAGATTCCTTCCTAGAGGCAGCTCTGGGAGAGAGTGCACATGGCTAATTAATATATGCATCTCCCTCAAATGCCTCATTAGTATTCAGCATGGCCTTGGGACCAGCCCTATGCAGTGGTGCACATCTTCATGCTAGATGTCTGTGCAGCACCATTTTAGGGCAGTTGCTGAATACCAAAAGGGTGTTACAATGCATACACAGAAGTGGTACCTTCATGAAGCCCCCTCATATTTAAGGTCAACTACATGCATTCTCCTTTAAAGTTTAGATCTTGAGCAAATATAAACCAGTATATAAGCATTTTATAATATACTGACATGTAATATATACTATTCTTCATCAACACATGCACACTGTATTTATAGTTTACTTTCTTTTGTTTTGTTTTATTTTAAATAACTGATTGCCCCTTCTTTGTACATTTAAGTAACTACAAATAATTTGAAATATTTTCCCAGAAATCTGTATGTGTGTGCATTAATATAGCAAAATTGCTTTATTTTGTTTCAGCCAATTCATCAGGTCTTAAAAATGTACACTATATCCATGCCCTTTTCTAATTGCAAACATTACTGTATCTTGATATTAAAATCAGCATATGTACTTTTATACAAAAATACTCACTACTGACTCAGTTTAAGAATTGCTGCATAGTGCAATATTCAACTATTAGTAAATCATTTTGAAAGGTCAACTGTAAGCATCACTTAGAAGAATGTACATACTGTTATCTGAACATCATACTGTCTGCTGTTTAAATGAAGTAGTGTCCTCAAATCACATTGTGTAAGATTTTTTTAACATTTTCTTTTCTGCATGTTATCACTTATTTTGCCATTTTAGTTTTACACACACATCTACAAAGTATTTCATTTTAAAAAGCTGGAGATGGCTGTTATGCACAAGAGCCAGCCCTGTGCCAGTTTGCTGTATATTTGCAAAGTATAACCATATAAACAATTAATACATATAATGAAACCAGGATTGTGCCACACCCACACTTTACTTAGTGCTTCATCACTTACAATGACATCCAAAGTTGAGACAAAAGGCACATGTATGCATCTAAATTTAGCACACAGATCTAAAGCACCTGATCATTTATTATCTGGTATTATATGGTGGTGCTGCAGTAGCGTTGTCGCCTCACAGTAAGACGTTGTCCTGTTCGACTCTTAGCTAGAGCATCTTCTGTGTGGAGACATGCGTGAATGGGCTACCTTTGTTGAAGGTTGTGCGTCAGGGCCAGTAACTCGGCACGTAAAACTCTACTGCCAATCATTAGCGGACCGGAGTTCCGCTGTGGCAACCTAACCAGGAAAAGCCAAAAGACACACACACAATATGATATATATTTTGAAGCTTTTGCTGTAACAAATATTTGGAATGGTGTGTGCCTTGAAGTATCAAACTGTATTACTGAATTCTGCATTCATAAATCAGTCTGTTTTGGAGCCTTCCTTTCCAGCTGTCCCCTGAAAAAAAGAACTTTGCTTTCTTTCCTCAGTGGATCCACCATGTCAGCAAAATTAAAATAAAAATATATTGTCATATTTTTTACTGCCTGGGTTCCTTCTTTTCAGTATATGTATTTTGTTCTTATTGTTGCTTCTCTTTTTTTCACATAAGATCCATCCTGATTTCCCCCTCCTGATTTTGTTGCTTTAACTTTTGCCTTGCGTCTTTTCTTTGAGACTATAACAGTCTCTTTTCTTGTTTGGATCCCAAGTTCCTTCAGATGTCCAACATTTTATGCTGATCTTACAGTAAACAGAGTATTAACACACAGAATTATCAGTGGCTTCAGCAATAACCCAAATCCAGCCAGAACCAAACATGGATCATTTGGGGTGGGTGACCAGCGGAGGGAGACGTCAGCATCACTGCAATGTTCTAATAGGTGTCACACCACGAATCTAAGTAATAACGCAAAGAGACACTAGGGAAAGCATATGTCATCAACACAATGCTCTGAGGTATTGTAACAGAGATGAAGCTTACATAGTGTGTCACTTCATGGTTTGGCCCAAGGAATATAAATAGCAGCATAATAATAATAATAATAATAATAATAATAATAATAATAATAATAATAATAATAATATTAATAACAGCAGTTGGATGTCACCTGTTTCCCATTTATTTCTACTCTGTTCTCAGAACAATGTAAGTCTAATGAAATTCAGCTGATACATATCTTTTAATTAATTCAGAAAAGGGTATATAATTTGAAAGTACTGATTGCAAGAAACAGTATATGAACACTCCAGTACACTTTTAAATAAAGCATATTATTCTAGGCTACTGAGCAGTTTCTGATTTTTCTCTCTCAGTCCAGGAACAGCTTACAGCAAGGGGATGTGGATGGTGCACGAAGACTGGGACGTCTGGCCAGGCTCCTCAGTATCGCTTGCATGATACTCGGAATCGTCCTCATTACTATTTACATCACGGTTAACTTCACAGGTAATAAGGCAGCATGAGCTATAAATGCTGATTCAGAAACTCTGTTTACCCTAACGCATGCAAAGATTTGTACCAACAACCTACAAGGAATTTATAAAAAGATGCAAGTGGTAATTTTCTTCACAGCCCTTAGTTCTACTTTCTGAATCAGATACCATACTCAAAAAAAAACTGAGGTGTGAAATGTGAATACACGAAACATATAGCCTGCTGGAACTGACACCACCATGCCTCTCAACTACTGTGATTTAGCCAAAAGGCTGTTTTTTTTTTACCTTCAGGGCTATTTATGGGCAGATAAACTATTAAATAAATGAAGTAGCTCTGTACAAAATTTTCTTATTTCTACATAAAGTTTTAAAGTCTAGTATTTTAATACAATGTATTATGTAAAAGAGGAAATTCAGCTTGTCTCTGGTCCTTTTCTCTGACTCATGAAAGCTAGATCGATTATTTGTATTGAAAAAAAGTATGGTGATAGATGGTATATTAGTGTGTGTGTGTGTGTGTGTGTGTGTGTGTGTGTGTGTGTGTGTGTGTGTGTGTGTGTGTGTGTGTGTGTGTGTGTGTAAGAGAGATCTGAGGGGTAAAATTTACTGGGTTAAAAGACAGCACAACATCATCTACCTGTCTAACCCAACAGTAGATGTTTCACATGTGCCAGCATCATCCATCACATCCAAATAGTGTTGCCTACATTAAGACATCCAATGTCTTAGAATATACTTCACATAGATCTAGCAGACTATACCCATATCCCTCAGCTATAGCATACACTTACTTTCCTAGAATACACTTCATGTAGTTGTAACAGACTGTACCCCATCCCTCAGCTATAGCATGCACTTCCTTTCCTAGAATATACTTCATGTAGTTCTAACAGACTGTACCCCTATCCCCGAGCTACAGCATGCACTTCCTTTCCGAGAATATACTTTATGTAGTTCTAACAGACTGTACCCCTATCCCCCAGCTACAGCATGCACATCCTTTCCTAGAATATACTTCATGTCGTTCTAACAGACTGTACCCCTATCGCCCAGCTACAGCATGCACTTCCTTTCCTAGAATATACTTCATCTAGTTGTAACAGACTGGACGGCTATCCCCCAGCTACAGCATGCACTTCCTTTCCTAGAATATACTTCATGTAGTTCTAACAGACTGCACCCCTATCCCCAGCTACAGCATGCACGTCCTTTCCTAGAATATACTTCATGTAGTTGTAACAGACTGGACCCCTATCCCTCCACTGCAGCATACACTTCCTTTCCTAGAATATACTTCATGTAGTTGTAACAGACTGGACCCCAATTCACCCAGCTACAGCATGCACTTCCTTTTCTAGAATATACTGCATGTAGTTGTAATAAACAGAACCCCTATCCCGCAGCTACAGCATACACTTCCTTTCCTAGAATATACTTCATGTAGTTGTAGAAGACTGTACCCATATCCCCCAGCTACAGCATGCACTTCCTTTCCTAGCATATAAACCATGTAGTTGTAACAGACTGGACCCCTATTCCCCAGCAACAGCATATACTTCCTTTCTTAGAATATACTTCATGTAGTTGTAACAGACTAGACCCCTATCCCCCAGCTACAGCATGCACTTCCTTTCCTAGAATATAATTCATGTAGTTCTAACAGACTGTACCCCTATCTCCCA
>NC_056747.1:772832446-772842265 GCF_019279795.1 Protopterus annectens | reverse complement strand
ATAGTAACTCTCCACTAAACCTTAACTTTTTAGACAGGTAAAACTCAAGTTACCTACTTTCATATCTAACTTCTCTAGTGCACACTGCAGAGTGCATTCTTTTCAATCTTACCTTTAAGCATCCCTGTTACTAGCACTTTCTTTAATACCTAAAAAGATCATCTCTACTTGACTCCAAGTAGACTTTTCTCTATCTGTTAAACCTTGCACTTGCTCCTACAGTACTTATTACCTTGATACGGCACTCTTATAGATAGCACCCCAAACTGGCAAACCCCCATTTCTCGGTCACTCACATCCCCGGAATCTCTTTTAAAGTTTTTTTGTCTAGTCCTTCTAGCATGTCGAGGGATCAGTTGCTAGTGTCCTCTCCTGCTCAGCTGGTGAACCTGGGAATATTGAGGCAATGTTACAATTGCCTCATGTACACAGACAACCCTCTCTTCCTCCCACAAAACACAAATACATGCGAGAGATGCAACTATACAGCCAAACTGGAGGCTGAGCTCTCTCAACATAGGACTGGCAAGACCAGTCAGGAGGAGAAGGTTACCACACACACTATAGACCCAGTCTCACATAGTACCATCACAACCTCAAATCATGCACATAAACACACAAAGACATACTCGGTGGCTCTGATCAAAAATCTACCAAAACAGCAGAGGCCACCAAAGCAGACACCCAAACAACCACCACCTCAGAACACAACACCTGCAACACATAGACCTCACAGTCAGAGTGTCAAACAGTCACAGCCCTTAAGGCCAAACACAATGCCAGACACACTAGTCATTGGTGACTCCATAGTCAGACACACTGACGTCCCGCTCACCAGACTGAGTAAGGAGAAGGTCACAGTAAGCTGCCTGTCGGGCGCTAGAATCCACCACATAACGCAAGCACTCAGGTCTCTCAACAGCAGGTACAAATACGACTCAGTCATTGTCCATGCTGGTGTAAACGACCTGAGACGCACCTCCTTGGACTACATGAAAAGAGACATTGAGGAGCTCTCTGATTATGTAGCCCAGGCAGGTATGACCCTGACTTTGAGCAGTATCCTACCTTCACCAAGAATGATGCCACAATACAGAGATAAGATGATCAGCTTTAACAATTGGCTTAAACTCTGGTGTCATTCAAAGGGGATCCAATGTCTGTCTGCCTGGGATGACATGCTGGACAAGCCACGCTGCTTCGCAAGGGACGGCTTGCACCTGTCACCCTGGGATTCGGATATTGGCAAAGGCTCTTGCCACCCCATAGTGCCTTTTTAGGCAAGGCTCAAATTCTAAACCTACCACCCTAGAACACAAAAGGAAAAACTAAGGGTAATGCTTCTCAATGCCAGAAGTCTAAATCTCAAAATGCACGCACTCGAGGCCCTTTTCAGTATGGAGAACATCGATGTCTGTGCAGTGACAGAAACCTGGTTCAAGGCTCCTGAGAGCACCCCAGCACTATCAGGTTTTACCTCTTATCATGCGTTCCGGCCCCAAAATCCGGACAATACCAAGAAAGGAGGGGGGGTATCCATATTCATCAAGGACACCCACACCTCAAGACTGGTGGCAACGCCCGATGCATCGGAGACCATCCAGGTGCAATTAACCATAGGCAAGACTGCTCTGCAAATTGTAGCATGTTACAGGCCACCCTCACAAACTCAGGAACCTCACATGGCCTTCCTGAAAACACTAGAGGGGATAAATGTATCACCAAACACCATCATACTAGGTGACTTCAATTACCCTAATATAGACTGGGAACACTACTCAAGCCCAAACACCCTAGCCCAAAAGTTCCTGGAATTCATAAACTCAAATGCCATGGAACAACTAGTCACCATCCCCACAAGAGGAGAAAACATACTTGATCTCATCATCACGAACATGGGAGCACAATGTTCAACACTGGAAGTATACCCTCACTGGTGAGATCAGATCACAAACTAATCTCGCTGGAGGTCCTCATCCCACCCCACCTGAAATAAAAAAGACCACAGTAAAAAACTTCTCGAAAGCCGACTTCACACTTCTAAAGACTAGTGTGGTCTCCTTTAAGGCCCCTGAGCCGGTGGAAAACAGTACTCAAGCCGCTGAATCACTTACAAATGCCTTCTACCAGCACCTGCAGGACTGCATGGATAAGGCAATCCCAAGCAAAACAAAGACTCTTTGTACCAAAGGCAAGCGTCCAGTCTGGTGGACCCCAGCCATAAACAAACTCTACAACAAAAGGAGGAAGCTACTACAAGATAGAGCAAAATCCTTAAAAGGTAAGACACCCTTGATCACTATAAGTAAAAAACTAAGAGCTCTCATAAAATCATCCAAAGCAAATTTTGAGAGAAAAATAGCTAAAGACTCAAAAGACAATCATAAGGCCTTCTTTAGCTATGTTAGAAACCTGGGAGGAAACTCCCAGATATGCTCAGAACTAGTTCAAAATGATGTGAAGATTACTGATCCTACAGACATTGCCAACATACTGGCTGACAGGTTCAGTGCAAACTTCTCTCCCCCCCCCCCCCCAAAAGGAGAGATATCTATACCAAGCGATTGCAGCGCCCCAAACATCTCCAACGCCCAAGTGAGAACTGCTCTCTCCAAAGCAGAAAACACAGCATCCATGGGACCTGATGGTGTCCCCGGTTGTGTGCTCCACGAACTCAACGAGGAATTAAACCCACAGCTAGGACAGCTGTTTAATCATAGTCTTACCTCTGGATACACTCCAGGAGTGGCGCACTGCAACTGTGGTCCCACTTCACAAAGGCGGTGCCTCCACCGACCCTGGAAATTACCGCCCATTAGCTTGACAAGCCTTATCTGCAAAGCCATGGAGAGGATCATAATGGACCTCATAAATAAAGACATAGGGAATTTGCAGACTTTGGATCCATCCCAGTTTGGCTTTGCCAAAGGCAGATCATGTCTTCTAAACTTGGTTGACTTTTTCGAAACAGTCACCAAAGCCATTGATGAGGGAAAGGCAGTCCATACAGCCTACCTCGATCTGGCGAAGGCCTTCGATACAATACCCCACTCGGGTATCATTGAAAAACTCATCAGCTTAAATGTTAACCCATATATCACAAGATGGGTTGCAAACTGGCTGAGTGACAGAACCCACAGGGTCAGAGTTGCTGGCGCCATGTCAGACTCAAAGCCTGTCACAAGTGGTGTACCACAGGGCTCAGTCCTGGGCCCACTCTTGTTTGGCATCTACTTTTCCGAAGTACAAGCAAACACAGGAGGATTATGGCTGACAAAGTTTGCAGATGACTGCAAACTGGGTGCCATAGTAGAAAACACATCTGACACAGATATCCTTCAGAAGGGTCTCACGAAACGGATAACTGGTGCCAGAGCCATGGCCTAAAGTTAAATGCCAAAAAATGCATAGTCATACCCTTCGGGAAAAACAAGGTTACCCCTAGCTACCAAATAGGTGGCAATACACTGAGCACAGAAGAAGTTATCAGGGACCTGGGGACCCAGGTTGATAGTAGTCTGTCATTCGACACCCATGTAGCTAAAGTAGTTAGGAAGACCTTCTACATTGCCCACCTTATCATGAAGGGATTCTCATCTAGATCAAGGGAGGTCATAGTCTCCCTATACTCATCACTCATCAGACCAATGATTGAGTACAATGCCCCATTCGGAATGTATCTGACCCGACACTTGCAGCAGCTGGAGAGGCCACAAAAGTTCCTCACCAAAAGGATAAAGGGTCTCAAACATCTGTCCTATGCTGCCCGACTGAAAGAACTCCAGCTCTATTCAGTCGCCACCGCTTGCTCAGAGGTGACCTTTGCCTAACATATAAGGCCATGTCAAACCCAGATTTGATGAATATGCTTCACCTCAAAAAATCTAGATCCGTCAGAGCCACAAGGGCGGGAGACTTAAACCTCGACACGGCTATTAATAGGACATGCTGGAGGGATAGATTCATCACCCAAAGACTCCCTATGCTGTGGAATAAAATCCCGGTATATGTGAGGCAGAGCACCTCGCTGGCCTTGTTCAAGAGAAATCTTGACCAATGGATGGGAGATCGCAGATATACCCCAGGGATTATCTCAGTGTCACTGCTCGACAGAGGCACAGCAAAATAATGGGTATAGTTCCCCATACTAAAGGGGTAGCGTAAGCCACAAAACTATGGGCTAGGCTTGTAAATGCCCTCGAGCAGATAGCCTAGTATGAACCTATGAACCTATGAACCTATGTAGTTGTAACAGACTGGACCCCAATTCCCCCAGCTACAGCATGCACTTCGTTTTCTAGAATATAATTCATGTAGTTGTAACAAACTGTACCCATATCCCCCAGGTACAGCATACACTTCCTTTCCTAGAATATAAACCATGTAGTTGTAACAGACTGGACCCCTATCCCCCAGCTACAGCATGCACTTCCTTTCCTAGAATATACTTCATGTAGTTGTAACAGACTGTACCCCTATCCCCAGCTACAGCATGCATGTCCTTTCCTAGAATGTACTTCATGTAGTTCTAACAGACTCTACCCCTATCCCCAGCTACAGCATGCACTTCCTTTCCTAGAATATACTTCATGTAGTTCTAGCAGACTGTACCTCTATCCCTCAGCTTCAGCATGCACTTCCTTTCCTAGAATATACTTCATGTAGTTGTAAAAGACTGGACCCCTATCCCCCAGCTACAGCATGCACTTCCTTTCCTAGAATATACTTCATGTAGTTGTAACAGACTGTACCCCTATCCCCCAGCTACAGCATGCAATTCCTTTCCTAGAATATACTTCATGTAGTTCTAGCAGACTGTACCCCTATCCCTCAGCTATAGCACACACTTCCTTTCCTAGAATATACTTCATGTAGTTGTAACAGACTGGACCCCTATCCCCCACCTTCAACATGCACTTGCTTTCCTAGAATATACTTCATGTAGTTGTAACAGAGTGTGCCCCTATACCCCAGCTACAGCATGGACTTCCTTTCCTAGAATATACTTCATGTAGTTGTAGCAGACTGGACCCCTATCCCCCCGTTACAGCATGCACTTCCTTTCCTAGAATATACTTCATGTAGTTGTAACAGACTGGACCCCAATTCCCCCAGCTACAGCATGCACTTCCTTTCCTAGAATATACTTCATGTAGTTGTAACAGACTGTACCCATATCCCCCAAGTACAGCATGCACTTCCTTTCCTAGAATATAAACCATGTAGTTGTAACAGACTGGACCCCTATCCCCCAGCTACAGCATGCACTTCCTTTCCAAGAATATACTTCATGTAGTTGTAACAGACTGGACTCCTATCCCCCAGCTACAGCATGCACTTCCTTTCTTAGAATATACTTCATGTAGTTGTATCATACTGTACCCCTATCCCCCAGCTACAGCATGCACTTCATTTCCTAGAATATACTTCATGTAGTTGTAACAGACTGGACTCCTATCCCCCAGCTACAGCATGCACTTCCTTTCCTAGAATATACTTCATGTAGTTGTAACAGACTGTACCCATATCCCCCAGGTACAGCATCCACTTCCTTTCCTAGAATATAAACTATGTAGTTGTAACAGACTGGACCCCTATCCCCCAGCTACAGCATGCACTTCCTTTCCAAGAATATACTTAATGTAGTTGTAACAGACTGGACTCCTATCCCAGAGCTACAGCATGCACTTCATTTCTTAGAATATACTTCATGTAGTTGTAACAGACTGCAACCCTATCCTCCAGCTACAGCATGCACTTCCTTTCCTAGAATGTACTTCATGTAGTTGTAGCAGACTGTACCCCTATCCCTCCGCTATAGCATTCACTTCCTTTCTTAGAATATACTTCATGTAGTTCTAGCAGACTGTACTCCTATCCCCCAGCTACAGCATGCACGTCCTTTCCTACAATATACTTAATGTAGTTGTAACAGACTGGACTCCTATCCCAGAGCTACAGCATGCACTTCCTTTCTTAGAATATACTTCATGTAGTTGTAACAGACTGCACCCCTATCCCCCAGCTACAGCATGCACTTCCTTTCCTAGAATATACTTCATGTAGTTGTAACAGACTTACCCCTATCTCTCAGCTACAGCATGCACTTCCTTTCCTAGAATATACTTCATGTAGTTGCAACAGACTGCACCCCTATCCCCCAGCTACAGCATGCACTTCCTTTCCTAGAATGTACTTCATGTAGTTGTAACAGACTGTACCCCTATCCCTCCGCTATAGCATTCACTTCCTTTCCTAGAATATACTACATGTAGTTCTAGCAGACTGTACTCCTATCCCCCAGCTACAGCATGCACGTTCTTTCCTACAATATACTTCATGTAGTTCTAACAGACTGTACCCCTATCCCTAGCTACAGCATGCACTTCCTTTCCTAGAATATACTTCATGTAGTTCTAACAGACTGTACCCCTATCCCCCAGCTACAGCATGCACTTCCTTTCCTAGAATATACTTCTTGTAGTTCTAACAGACCGTACCCCTATCCCTCAGCTACAGCATGCACTTCCTTTCCTAAAATATACTTCATGTATTTCTAACAGACTGGACCCCTATCCCCCAGCTACAGCATGCACTTCCTTTCCAAGAATATACTTCATGTAGTTGTAACAGACCATACACCTATCCCCCACTGACAGCATGCACTTCATTTCCTCTAATATACTTCATGTAGTTCTAACAGACTGTACCCCTATCCCCCAGCTACAACATGCACGTCCTTTCCTAGAATGTACTTCATGTAGTTCTAACAGACTGTACCCCTATCCCCCAGCTACAGCATGCACTTCCTTTCCTAGAATATACTTCATGTAGTTCTAGCAGACTGTACCTCTATCCCTCAGCTACAGCATGCACTTCCTTTCCTAGAATATACTTCATGTAGTTGTAAAAGACTGGACCCCTATCCCCCAGCTACAGCATGCACTTCCGTTCCTAGAATCTACTTCATGTAATTGTAACAGGCTGTACCCCTATCCCTCAGCTATACCATGCACTTCCTTTCCTAGAATATACTTCATGTAGTTCTAGCAGACAGTACCGCTATCCCTCAGCTATAGCACACACTATAGCACACACATTTTTTCCTAGAATATACTTCATGTAGGTGTAACAGACTGGACCCTATTCCTCCACCTTCAGCATGCACTTCCTTTCCTAGAATATACTTCATGTAGTTCTAACAGACTGTACCCCTATCCCCCAGCTACAGCATGCACTTCCTTTCCTAGAATATACTTCATGTAGTTCTAACAGACTGTACCCCTATCCCACAGCTACAACATGAACTTGCTTTCCTAGAATATACTTCATGTAGTTGTAACAGACTGGATGCCTATCCCCCAGCTAAAGCATGCACTTCCTTTCCTAGAATATACTTCATGTAGTTGTAAAAGACTGTACCCCTAACCCCAGCTACAACATGCACTTCCTTTCCTAGAATATACTTCATGTAGTCTTAACAGACTGTACCCCTATCCCCCGGCTACAGCATGCACTTCCTTTTCGAGAATATACTTCATGTAGTTGTAACAGACTGTACCCCTTTCCCCCAGCTACAGCATGCACTTCCTGTCCTAGAATATACTTCATGTAGTTGTAACAGACTGGACCCCTATCCCCCAGCTACAGCATGCACTTCCTTTCCTAGAATATACTTCATGTAGTTGTAACAGACTGGACCCCAATTCCCCCAGCTACAGCATGCACTTCCTTTTCTAGAATATACTTCATGTAGTTGTAACAAACTGAACCCCTATCCCCCAGCTACAGCATGCACTTCCTTTCCTAGAATATACTTCATGTAGTTGTAACAGACTGTACCCATATCCCCCAGCTACAGCATGCACTTCCTTTCCTAGAATATAAACCATGTAGTTGTAACAGACTGTACCCATATCCCTCAGCTATAGCATGCACTTCCTTTCCTAGAATATACTTCATGTGGTTGTAACAGACTGGACACCTATCCCCCAGCTACAGCATGCACTTCCTTCCTTAGAATATACTTCATGTAGTTGTAACAGACTAGACCCCTATCCCCCAGCTACAGCATGCACTTCCTTTCTTAGAATATACTTCATGTAGTTGTATCATACTGTACCCCTATCCCCCAGCTACAGCATGCACTTCATTTCCTAGAATATACTACAGGTAGTTGTAACAGACTGCACCCCTATCCCCCTGCTACAGCATGCACTTCCTTTCCTTGAATATACTTCATGTAGTTGTAACAGACTTACCCCTATCTCTCAGCTACAGCATGCACTTCCTTTCCTAGAATGTACTTCATGTAGTTGTAACAGACGGTACCCCTATCCCTCAGCTATAGCATGCACTTCCTTTCCTAGAATATACTTCATGTAGTTCTAGCAGACCGTACTCCTATCCCCCAGCTACAGCATGCACTTCCTTTCCCAGAACATACGTCATGTAGTTCTAACAGACTGTACCCCTATCCCCCAGCTACAGCATGCACTTCCTTTCCTAGAATATACTTCATGTAGTTCTAACAGACTGTACCCTATCCCCAGCTACAGCATGCACTTCCTTTCCTAGAATATACTTCATGTAGTTGTAACAGACTGTACCCCTATCCCCCAGCTACAGCATGCACTTCCTTTCCTAGAATATACTTCATGTAGTTCTAGCAGACTGTACCCCTATCCCCCAGCTACAGCATGCACTTCCTTTCCTAGAATATACTTCATGTAGTTGTAACAGACCGTACCCCTATCCCCCAGCTACAGCATGCACTTCCTTTCCTCGAGTATACTTTATGTAGTTCTAGCAGACTGTACCCCTATCCCCCAGCTACAGCATGCACTTTCTTTCCTAGAATATACTTCATGTACTTCTAGCAGACTGTACCCCTATCCCTCAGCTATAGCACGCACTTCCTTTCCTAGAATATACTTCATGTAGTTGTAACAGACTGTACCCCTATCCCTCAGCTATAGCACGCACTTCCTTTCCTAGAATATACTTCATGTAGTTGTAACAGACTGGACCCCTATCCCCCAGCTTCAACATGCACTTCCTTTCCTACAATATACTTCTTGTAGTTCTAGCAGACTGTACCCCTATCCCCCAGCTACAGCATGCATGTCCTTTCCTAGAATATACTTCATGTGGTTCTAACAGACTTTACCCCTATTCTCCAGCTACAGCATGCACTTCCTTTTCTAGAATATACTTCATGTACTTCTAGCAGACCTTACCCCTCTCCCCCAGCTACAGAATGCACTTCCTTTTCTTGAATACACTTCATGTAGTTGTACCAGACCCTACCCCTATCCTCTAGCTACAGCATGCACTTCCTTTCCTAGAATATACATCATGTAGTTCTAACAGACTGTACCCCTATCCCCCAGCTACAGCATGTACTTCCTTTCCTACGATATACTTCATGTAGTTCTAACAGACTGTACCCCTATTCCCCAGCTACAGCATGCACTTCCTTTCCTAGAATATACTTCATGTAGCTGTAACAGACTGTACGCCTATCCCTCAGCTACAGCATGCGCTTCCTTTCCTAGAATATACTTCATGTAGCTGTAACAGACTGTACTCCTATCCCTCAGCTACAGCATGCACTTCCTTTCCTAGAATATACTTCATGTAGTTGTAACAGACTGTACCCCTATCCCCAGCTACAGCATGCACTTCCTTTCCTAGAATATACTTCATGTAGTTGTAACAGACTGTACTCCTATCCCTCAGCTACAGCATGCACTTCCTTTCCTAGAATATACTTCATGTACTTCTAGCAGACTGTACCCTTATCCCCCAGCTACAGCA